>NW_027040313.1:223954-245407 GCF_034236695.1 Oncorhynchus nerka | reverse complement strand
GGGTTAGGGATATGGGTTAGGATATGGGTTAGCCAGGGTTAGGATATGGGTATATGGGATATGTTAGGATATGGGTTAGTGGATATGGGTTAGGGTTAGGGATATGGGTTAGGGCTATGGGTTAGGCTATGGGTTAGGATATGGGTTATGGGCCAGGGTTAGGATATGGGTTATGGTTAGGATATGGGTTAGGGATATGGGTTATGGTTAGGATATGGGTTAGAGATATGGGTTAGGAATATGGGTTACGGTTAGGGACATGGGTTAGTGATATGGGTTAGGGATATGGGTTAGGATATGTGGGGTTAAGAAGTTAGGATATGGGTTAGGATACGGGTTAGGGATATGGGTTAGGATGGGTTAGTGATATAGGGTTGAGTGATATGGGCTAGGGATATAGGGTTAGGATATGGGTTAGGGATATGGGTTACGGTTAGGGATATGGGTTGAGAATATGGGTTAGGGATATGGGTTAGGATATGGGTTACTGGTTAGGGATATGAGGTTAGGGCCAGGGTTAGGGATATGGGTTATGATATGGGTTAGGATATGGGTTAGGATATGGGTTACGGTTAGGATATGGGTTAGGGTTACGGTTAGGGGATATGGGTTAGGATATGGGTTAGGATATGGGTTAGGGATATGGGAGTATGAGTTAGGATATGGGTTAGGATATGGGTTCACGGTTAGGATATGGGTTAGGGATATGGGTTAGGGTTAGGATATGGGTTAGGGATATGGGTTACGGTTAGGGGTTATGGGGTTAGGGAATATGGGTTAGGGATATGGGTTAGGATATGGGTTAGGGCCATAGGTTAGGATATGGGTTAAAGATAATAGGGATATAAGTAGTGATATGGATTAGGATATGGGTTAGGGCCAGGATGCAAGTTAGGGATATGGGCTAGGGATATGGGGTTAGGATATGGGTTAGGGATAAGGGGTTAGTGATACAAGGCTGAAGGGGATAAGGGCTAGGACATGGGTTAGGGATATGGGTTAGGATATGGGTTACGGTTAGGATATGGGTTAGGAATATGGGTTAGGGATATGGGTTAGGATATGGGTTACTGTTAGATATGGCTAGGTTACTTGTTAGGATATGGGTTAGGGATATGGGCTAGGATATAATAGGATGGTTAGGATGCGGCTTAGGATATGAGTTAGGATATGGGTTAGGGCCATGTCATGTTAGGACATAATACGTTTAGGATATGGGTTAGGGATATGGGTTAGGATATGGGTTAGGATATGGGTTACGGTTAGGATATGGGTTAGGATAGGGGTTACGGGCTAGGGATATGTCTAGGGATATGGGGCTAGGGATATGGTTAGGATATGGGTTAGGGATAAGGGTTACGTTTTTAGGAATGGGTTAGGATATGGTTACGGCTAGGAATATGGGTTAGGAATATGGGGCTTAGGGCTATGGGTTACGGTTATGGGTTAGTTGGGCTAGTGGATATGGGTTAGGATATGGGTTAGGGATATGGGTTAGGATATGGGTTACGGTTAGGATATGGGTTAGGGTTATAAGTTAGGATATGGGTTAGGATATGCCTAGGATATGGGCCAGACATATGGGTTAGGATGGGTTAGGATATGAGTTAGGGATGGATTAGGATATAATAGAGGGATATGGGCCAGGGATATGGGTTACGGTTAGGGATATGGGTTAAGATAGCTGTTACGGGATATGGGTTAGGATATGGGTTAGGATATGGGTTAGGGATATGGGTTAGGGATATGGGCTAGGGATAAGGGCTAGTGGATGGGCTAGGATATGGGGTTAGGATATGGGTTAGGGATATGGGTTATGGTTAGGGATATGGGTTACGGGTTAGGGATATGGGTTAGGGATATGGGTTAGGGATACGGTTAGGATATGGGCTAGGATATGGGCTAGGATATGGGTTAGGGATATGGGTTAGGGATATGGGTTAGGGATATGGGCTAGGGATATGGGTTAGGATATGGGCTAGGATATGGGTTAGGGACATGGGTTAGGGATATGGGTTAGATATGGATATGGGTTATGGATATGGGTTAGGATGCCAGGGATAGGGATATGGGCTAGGGATAAGGGCTAGGGTTATGGTTAGATATGGGTTACGTTAGGGATAGGGGTTGGGAATGGGGTAGGTCACGCTTATGGGCTAGGGATATGGGTTAGGATATGGGTTGGGTTGGTTACAAGTTAGAATATGGGCTACGTTTAGGATATGGGTTAGGGATATGGGTTAGGATATGGGTTAGGATATGGGTTACGGTTAGGTTATGGGTTAGGGAGGGTTACGGTCTAGGATATCTGGGATATGGGCTAGGATATGGGCTAGGGATATAAGTGGGATATGGGTTGCGTTAGGAATGTGGGTTAGGGATATGGTTACAGTTAGAATATGGGTTAGGAATATGGGTTACGCTTAGGGCCAGGGTTACGTTATGGTTAGAAATATGGGTTACGGGGTTAGGGTTAGGGGTTAAGGTTCAGTCTAACCTCTGTCTGTAGGAGATGGTAACCCAGGGTGTGGTTGCCCAGGGTAGGGTTAGGGTTAAGGTTCAGTCTAATCCTCTGTCTGTAGGAGATGGTAACCTCAGGGTGTGTGGTTGACTATGTTAGGTTAGGGTTAAGGTTCAGTCTAACTCTGTCTGTAGGTGATGGTGACTATGTTAGGTTAGGGTTAAGGTTCAGTCTAACCTCTGTCTGTAGGAGATGGTAACCCAGGGTGTGTGGTTGCCCAGGGTAGGGTTAGGGTTAAGGTTCAGTCTAACCTCTGTCTGTAGGAGATGGTAACCCAGGGTGTGGTTGACTATGTTAGGTTAGGGGTTAAGGTTCAGTCTAACCTCTGTCTGTAGGTGATGGTGACTATGTTAGGGGGTTAGGGTTAAGGTTCAGTCTAACTCTGTCTGTAGGAGATGGTAACCCAGGGTGTGTGGTTGCCTAGGGTAGGGTTAGGGGTTAAGGTTCAGTCTAACCTCTGTCTGTAGGAGATGACAACCAGGGTGTGTGGTTGACTAGGTTAGGGTTAGGGTTAAGGTTCAGTCTAACCTCTGTCTGTAGGTGATGGTGACTATGTTAGGGTTGTGGTTAAGGTTGACTATCTGTCTGTAGGAGATGGTAAAGGGTGTGTGGTTGACTATGTTAGGGTTATCACAGTAGGGCTTAAGGTTCAGTCTAACCTCTGTCTGTAGGAGATGACAACCCAGGGTGTGTGTGGTTGACTAGGTTAGGGTTAGGGGTTAAGGTTCAGTCTAACTCTGTCTGTAGGAGATGGTAACCCAGGGGTGTGTGGTTGACTATGAGAGCTGGAGCAGCTCCATCATAATAGTCAGTGAAGCTGATCACAGTAGAGTTGTCTGAGATGTTCACGTCGACGATCACACCTCCATACAGACAGGAAGAGAGGTCACAGTGAATAACACCTCCATACTACAGACAGGAAGAGAGGTCACAGTGGATAACAACACCTCCATACTACAGACAGGAAGAGAGGTCACAGTGAATAACAACACCTCCATACTACAGACAGGAAGAGAGGTCACAGTGGATAACAACACCTCCATACTACAGACAGGAAGAGAGGTCACAGTGGATAACAACACCTCCATACTACAACAGACAGGAAGAGAGGTCACAGTGGATAACAACACCTCCATACTACAGACAGGAAGAGAGGTCACAGTGGATAACAACACCTCCATACTACAGACAGGAAGAGAGGTCACCGTTGATGATAACATCTCCATACTACAGACAGGAAGAGAGGTCACAGTGGATAACAACACCCCCATACTACAGACAGGAAGAGAGGTCACAGTGGATAACAACACCTCCATACTACAGACAGGAAGAGAGGTCACAGTGAATAACAACACCTCCATACTACAGACAGGAAGAGAGGTCACAGTTGATGATAACACCTCCATACTACAGACAGGAAGAGAGGTCACAGTGGATAACAACACCTCCATACTACAGACAGGAAGAGAGGTCACAGTGGATAACAACACCTCCATACTACAACAGACAGGAAGAGAGGTCACAGTTGATGATAACATCTCCATACTACAGACAGGAAGAGAGGTCACAGTGGATAACAACACCTCCATACTACAACAGACAGGAAGAGAGATCACCGTTGATGATAACATCTCCATACTACAGACAGGAAGAGAGGTCATGAGTGGATAACAACACCTCCATACTACAGACAGGAAGAGAGGTCACAGTGGATAACAACACCTCCATACTACTACAGACAGGAAGAGAGGTCACAGTGGATAACAACACCTCCATACTACTACAGACAGGAAGAGAGGTCACAGTGGATAACAACACCTCCATACTACAGACAGGAAGAGAGGTCACAGTTGATGATAACATCTCCATACTACAGACAGGAAGAGAGGTCACAGTGGATAACAACACCTCCATACTACAGACAGGAAGAGAGGTCACAGTGGATAACAACACCTCCATACTACTACAGACAGGAAGAGAGGTCACAGTGGATAACAACACCTCCATACTACTACAGACAGGAAGAGAGGTCACAGTGGATAACAACACCTCCATACTACAGACAGGAAGAGAGGTCACAGTTGATGATAACATCTCCATACTACAGACAGGAAGAGAGGTCACAGTTGATGATAACACCTCCATACTACAGACAGGAAGAGAGGTCAGTTGATGAGAAACAACATTGGAAAGTTGCATCTGATACTTCAAGGCCATTGCAGACAGACAACAAAGGTAATGATAATAAATGAGAATGTGTTCTGTTGTCAGTGAATGAACCTGTTAAAGGAGAGTAAATCAGGTCAGTGATATGTGGCTGACTGGTCCATGTCCAGCAGACAGGAAGTGAGGTCAGTTATATGTGGCTGACTGGTCCATGCCCAGCAGACAGGAAGTGAGGTCAGTGATATGTGGTGTATCTCCAGGGACACTGACCTGATCCATGCCCAACAGGGTGCCGTTGTCCTGCTTGTTGAAGAAGAAGGACTTGGACTTGGAGTCTGAGCCCACGACCCTGACACAGCTTCCCTAGATCAACTCTGGCCAGAGGGGGAGGCACTGGAAACACAGGAAGACAAAGGCCAGTCAGTCAGACAGTCGGACACGGGGAAGGCAACAGTCGGACACGGGGAAGACAACAGTCGGACAGACTGTCACAGGGAAGACAACAGTCGGACACGGGGGAGGCAACAGTCGGACACGGGGGAGGTAACAGTCGGACACGGGAAGGCAACAGTCGGACACGGGAAGGCAACAGTCGGACAGGGGAAGGCAACAGTCGGACCGCAGGGAAGGCAACAGTCGGACACGGGAAGGCAACAGTCGGACACGGGGAAGGCACCAGTCAGACAGACGGACACGGGAAGACAACAGGCAGACAGACACAGGAAGACACAGTGGAAGACAACAGTCGGAGGGAGGCAGACAGGGAAGACAACAGACGGACACAGTCGGAAGAGGCAACAGACGGACACAGGGGGGAAGACAACAGTCGGGCACGGGAAAGACAGACGGGACACAGGGAAGAAACAACAGCCGGACAGGTAAGACGGACACAGGTAAGACAAACAGTCGGACACGGGGAGTCGGACACAGGGAAGACAGGATCAGGGAAGACACGGGGGGAAGACAACAGTCGGACAACAACAGTCGGACACGGGGAGGCAACAGTCGGACACGGGGAGGCAACAGTCGGACACGGGGAGTCGGACCGGACACGGGAGAGCAACAGTCGGACACGGAAGACACCAGTCGGGCACGGGAAGGCAAATAGTCGGACACAGGGAAGACAACAGTCAGGACGGACAGGAAGACAACAGTCGGACACAGGGAAGACAACAGTCAGACAGATGGACAGGAAGACAACAGCCGGACACAGGGAAGACAACAGCCAGACACCGGGAAGACAACAGCCAGACACAGGGAAGACAACAGCCAGACACGGGAAGACAACAGCCAGACACGGGGAAGACAACAGTCGGACAGAAGAAGGACACAGGGAAGACAACAGTCAGACACAGGGAAGACAACAGTCGGACAGACAGCAGGACACAGGAAGAAACAGACAACAACAGTCGGACACAGGGAAGGCACCAGGAAGACAACGGACACAGGGAAGACAACAGGCAGACAGACGGGGACAACAGCCGGGGAGACAACAGTCAGACAGACGGACACAGGGAAGACAACAGCGGACACAGGAAGACAACAGACGGACACAGGGAAGACAACAGCCGGACACAGGGAAGACAACAGCCGGAAGACAGCCGACACAGGGGAAGACAACAGTCGGACACAGGGAAGACAACAGTCGGGACACAGGGGAGACAACAGCCGGACACAGGGAAGACAACAGGAAGACAAACGGGGAAGACAACAGTCGGACACAGGGAAGACAACAGCCGGACACAGGGAGGCAACAGTCGGGGAAGACACAGCCAGGGGAAGACAACAGTCGGACACGGGGGAGACAACAGTCGGGGAAGACAACAGTCGGGACGGACAGGGAAGACAACAGTCAGACACGGGAAGGCACCAGTCAACAGTCGGACACGGGGAAGACAACAGTCAGACAGACGGACACAGGGAAGACAACAGTCGGACACAGGGAAGACAACAGACGGACACAGGGAAGACAACAGTCGGACACAGGGAAGACAACAGTCGGACAGACAGGGAAGACAACAGTCGGACACACAGGGAAGACAACAGTCGGACACGGGAAGACAACAGTCGGAACGGCAACAGGACACGGGGAAGGCAACAGTCGGACACGGGGAGGCAACAGTCGGACACGGGGAGGCAACAGTCGGACACGGGAAGACAACAGTCGGGCACGGGAAGACAACAGTCGGGCACGGGGAAGGCAACAGTCGACACGGGAAGACAACAGTCGGACACGGGGGACACATGGGCAAGACAACAGTCGGACACAGGAAGACAACAGGACACAGGGAAGACAACAGTCGGACACAGGGAAGACAACAGTCGGACACGGGAAGACAACAGTCGGACACAGGGAAGGCAAATAGTCGGACACAGGGAAGGCAACAGTCGGCTCAGGAAGGCAACAGTCGACGGGGGAAGGCACAGGGAAGGCAACAGTCGGACAGGGAATGCAACAGTCGATTAGAGGCAACCAGTCGGACACAGGGAGGCAACAGCCGGACACAGGGAAGGCAAATAGTCAGGACAGGGAAGACAACAGTCGGACACAGGGAAGACAAAGTCAGACAGAGACGGACACAGGGAAGGCAAACAGCCAGACACAGGAAGACAACAGCCAGACAGATGGGAAGACAACAGCCAGACACAGGGAAGACAACAGCCAAGACAGGGGAAGACAACAGCCAGACACAGGGAAGACAACAGCCAGACACAGGAAGACAACAGCCAGACAGGGAAGACAACAGCCAGACACAGGGAAGACAACAGCCGGACACAGGAAGACAACAGCCGGACACAGGGAAGACAACAGCCGGACACAGGGAAGACAACAGCCGGACACAGGGAAGACAACAGCCGGACACAGGGAAGACAACAGCCGGACACAGGGAAGACAACAGCCGGACACAGGGAAGACAAACAGCCGGACACAGGGAAGACAACAGCCGGACACAGGGAAGACAACAGCCGGACACAGGGAAGACAACAGCCGGACACAGGGAAGACAACAGCCGGACACAGGGAAGACAACAGCCGGACACAGGGAAGACAACAGCCGGACACAGGAAGACAACAGCCGGACACAGGAAGACAACAGCCGGACACAGGAAGACAACAGCCGGACACAGGAAGACAACAGCCGGACACAGGGAAGACAACAGCCGGACACAGGGAAGACAACAGCCGGACACAGGGAAGACAACAGCCGGACACAGGGAAGACAACAGCCGGACACAGGGAAGACAACAGCCAGACACCGGGAAGACAACAGCCAGACACAGGGAAGACAACAGTCAGACACAGGGAAGACAACAGTCGGACAGACGGACACAGGGAAGACAACAGTCAGACACAGGGAAGACAACAGTCGGACAGACGGACACAGGGAAGACAACAGTCGGACACAGGGAAGACAACAGTCGGACAGACGGACACAGGGAAGACAACAGTCGGACACAGGAAGACAACAGTCGGACAGAGGAACACGCTCATCATACGTTCATTATTACATTCACACACACACACACACACACACACACACTAAATCCAAACACGCGGTCGGTCCTCACCTCTGTAGAGGAGATGTAGTGCCACTTCCCGTTGACGCTGCCCTCCTCTGTCTGCACCTCTCCCACCTCCAGCTCGTAGGAAGACTTGTTGACCAGCGTGAAGAACGGACTCATGGTCACCATCTTGGTCAGGTTGAAACTACTCATCTGAATGCTGACGCCAACCTACAAAACACATGACTCAGACTGTCAGACTGTCTGTCCTTCACAATGTGGCTGTAGTGTCTCCAGTTAAAACACATGACTCATACTGTCTGTCCTTCACAACGCGGCTGTAGTGTCTCAGTTAAAACACATGACTCATACTGTCTGTCCTTCACAACGTGGCTGTAGTGTCTCAGTTAAAACACATGACTCAGACTGTCAGACTGTCTGTGTTTCACAACGTGGCTGTAGTGTCTCAGTTAAAACACATGACTCAGACTGTCAGACTGTCTGTCCTTCACGAGGCGGCTGTAGTGTCTCAGTTAAAACACATGACTCATACTGTCTGTCCTTCACAACGTGGCTGTAGTGTCTCAGTTAAAACACATGACTCAGACTGTCCCCTTCACAACGTGGCTGTAGTGTCTCAGTTAAAACACATGACTCAGACTGTCAGACTGTCTGTCCTTCACAACGTGGCTGTAGTGTCTCAGTTAAAACACATGACTCAGACTGTCAGACTGTCTGTGTTTCACAACGTGGCTGTAGTGTCTCAGTTAAAACACATGACTCAGACTGTCAGACTGTCTGTCCTTCACAAGGCGGCTGTAGTGTCTCAGTTAAAACACATGATTCATACTGTCTGTCCTTCACAACGTGGCTGTCTCAGTTAAAACACATGACTCAGACTGTCTGTCCTTCACTACGCGGCTGTAGTGTCTCAGTTAAAACACATGACTCAGACTGTCAGACTGTCTGTCCTTCACAACGCGGCTGTAGTGTCTCAGTTAAAACACATGACTCAGACTGTCAGACTGTCCCCTCCTTCACAACGCGGCTGTAGTGTCTCAGTTAAAACACATGACTCAGACTGTCTGTCCTTCACTACGCGGCTGTAGTGTCTCAGTTAAAACACATGACTCAGACTGTCAGACTGTCTGTCCTTCACAAGGCGGCTGTAGTGTCTCAGTTAAAACACATGACTCAGACTGTCAGACTGTCTGTCCTTCACAACGTGGCTGTAGTGTCTCAGTTAAAACACATGACTCAGACTGTCAGACTGTCTGTCCTTCACAACGCGGCTGTAGTGTCTCAGTTAAAACACATGACTCAGACTACTGTCTGTCCTTCACAACGCGGCTGTAGTGTCTCAGTTAAAACACATGACTCAGACTGTCAGACTCCCTTCACAACGTGGCTGTAGTGTCTCAGTTAAAACACATGACTCAGACTGTCAGACTGTCTGTCCTTCACAACGCGGCTGTAGTGTCTCAGTTAAAACACAGATCATAGGGTGTAGTGTCTCAGTTAAAACACATGACTCAGACTGTCAGACTGTCCCCTCCTGAGGGTTAGTGTCTCAGTTAAAACCCAGACGTCTGTTTGTGGCTGTAGTGTCTCAGTTAAAACACATGACTGACTGTCAGACTGTCTGTGTTTGAGGGGTGATTTTTGAGTCCTGCGTGTTTGAGGGTTTGAGTCCTGCGTGTTTGAGGGTTTGAGTCCTGCGTGTTTGAGGGTTTGAGTCCTGCGTGTTTGAGGGTTTGAGTCCTGCGTGTTTGAGGTTTGAGTCCTGCGTGTTTGAGGGTTTGAGTCCTGCGTGTTTGAGGTTTGAGTCCTGCGTGTTTGAGGGTTTGAGTCCTGCGTGTTTGAGGGTTTGAGTCCTGCGTGTTTGAGGGTTTGAGTCCTGCGTGTTTGAGGGTTTGAGTCCTGCATGAGGCCACTGAATGTCACCGTAAGTCACTTGGATAAAGCATTATATATGTGAAATAAAACATTACATTCCAGAGTTGTGACCGTTTTTTTGTGCGTTGTCATTTCCTCACCAGATAGTCCATGGTGTTGGCAGGGCATCTGACACACCCATAACTCCCCACCGTATCAATGAGAAGCCATCAGACCAGGAACTGGTGGACACACAGAGCTGCAGCTGTAGAAAGACAACACCCAGTGTTACTGAGAGAAGCAGCTGATCCCCTGTTAGACACGCCCCTTCAGAGAGACTGGACTGAAAGACACGCCCCCTTCAGAGAGAGAACTGAAAGACACGCCCCCTTCAGAGAGAGAACTGAAAGACACGCCCCTTCAGAGAGAGAACTGAAAGACAACCCCTTCAGAGTTACTGAAAGACACGCCCTTCAGAGAGAGAACTGAAAAACACTTTCAGAGAGATGCTGTCCTATCAGAGGAGAACTGAAAGACAACATTCAGAGAGAGAAACTGAAAGACACGCCCCTTCAGACTGAGAGAACTGAAAACACTTCAGAGAGAGAACTGAAAGAACTTCAGAGAGAGAACTGAAAGACAACACCCCTTCAGTTACTGAGAGAAGCAGCTGATCCAAGAGCGGGAAAACACTTTAAAAGATGCTGTCTTATCTGGGATGTATCACATTCAGGGAGCAGTTTGGGGTCAGTTTGGGGACTGCTAGGGAAGGTTTGAGAAACACTGTTAGACACTGAAAGACACACCCCCTTCAGAGAGAGAACTGAAAGACGACACCCCCTTCAGAGAGAGAACTGAAAGACACGCCCCCTTCAGAGAGAGAACTGAAAGACACGCCCCCTTCAGAGAGAGGACTGAAAGACACGCCCCCTTCAGAGAGAGAACTGAAAGACACGCCCCCTTCAGAGAGAGAACTGAAAGACACGCCCCCTTCAGAGAGAGAACTGAAAGACGACACCCAGTGTTAGAGAGAGAACTGATCCTGTTAGACACGCCCCCTTCAGAGAGAGAACTGAAAGACACGCCCCCAGAGAGAGAACTGAAAGACGACACCCCTTCAGAGAGACTGAAAGACACGCCCCCTTCAGAGAGAGAACTGAAAGACAACACCCAGTGTTACTGAGAGAAGCAGCTGATCCCCCTGTTAGAGAGAGAACTGAAAGACACGCCCCCTTCAGAGAGAGAACTGAAAGACACGCCCCCTTCAGAGAGAGAACTGAAAGACACGCCCCCTTCAGAGAGAGAACTGAAAGACAACACCCAGTGTTACTGAGAGAAGCAGCTGATCCAAGAGCGGGAAAAACACTTTAAAAGATGCTGTCTTATCTGGGATGTATCACATTCAGGGAGCAGTTTGGGGTCAGTTTGGGGACTGCTAGGAAGGTTTGAGAAACACTGTTAGACACTGAAAGACACACCCCTTCAGAGAGAGAACTGAAAGACACGCCCCTTCAGAGAGAGAACTGAAAGACACGCCCCCCTTCTGAGAGAGAACTGAAAGAAACGCCCCCTTCAGAGAGAGACACAGCTTAATGTGAGCTCTTAAATTTTTCAACATTTTTTTAATTTATTTTTTACAAAAGGATAGATTTGGAGTTAGATGACCTTGGATGTTTCGGCAGGGACACATGCAGGATGCTACCTTCTACAGCACGACCTTCGCTACAGATCAAAACTCTAAACCTACAACCTAATTTTGACCAAAATTAACCGGAGAGATGACTGCTGCCAAGGTTTTATTTTCCCAAGCTATACGGAAGGAGCTCCAGCAAAACAAACAGCAGAGACCAGAGGACACCGTCCCAACCCGGACCTGAGCTGCCAGGCTTGAAAAGGACAGACCAGATACAAATTTAATTAGCACTAAGGTGTGAAGTAAAAGGCATTTGGGCCCAACAAATGTCAGGGATCTTTGAAGCGATGCCCTGAAGCCCTCCTGCTGTTCAGAGACCGTCCACTGGCATTTTCTACAAGAAATCTGCCTCCACAAATAAATTGGCCTGACACCTTCTCCCACTGCCTGGAGTTCACCTGGCAATCTGTTCACCGTCTGCCCTGGTCTCTCTCCCTGTCTGGTACAGGTACCCCCACCACACTCACCCTCTCTCCCTGTCTGGTACAGGTACCCCCACCACACTCACCCCTCTCTCCCCTGTCTGGTACAGGTACCCCCACCACACTCACCCCTCTCTCCCTGGTCTGTCTCCCCTGTCTGGTACAGGTACCCCCACCACACTCACTCATCTCTCTCCCTGTCTGGTACAGGTACCCCACCACACTCACCCCTCTCTCCCTGGTCTGTCTCCCTGTCTGGTACAGGTACCCCCACCACACTCACCCCTCTCTCCCCTGTCTGGCACAGGTACCCCACCACACTACCCCCCTCTCCCTGGTCTGTCTCCCCTGTCTGGTACAGGTACCCCACCACACTACCCCCTCTCTCCCCTGTCTGGTACAGGTACCCCACCACACTCACCCCCTCTCTCCCCCTGTCTGGTGCAGGTACCCCCACCACACTCACCCCTCTCCCCCTGTCTGGTACAGGTACCCCACCACACTCCTCCCTGGTCTGTCTCCCCCTGTCTGGTACAGGTACCTCCACCACACTCCCCCTCTCCCCCTGTCTGGTAGAGGGAACCCCACCACACTCACTCCTGTCTCCTGTCTGGTACAGGTACCTCCACCACACTCCCCTCTCTCTCCCCTGTCTGGTAGAGGGAACCCCACCACACTCACTCCTGTCTCCCCCTGTCTGGTACAGGTACCTCCACCACACTCCCCCTCTCTCCCCCTGTCTGGTACAGGTACCCCACCACACTCACTCCTGTCTCCCCTGTCTGGTACAGGTACCCCCACCCCTCTCTCCCTGGTCTGTCTCCCCTGTCTGGTACAGGTACCCTCCACCACACTCACCCCTCTCTCCCCCCCGTCTGGGTACAGGTACCTCCACCACACTCACCCCTCTCTCCCCCCGTCTGGTACAGGTACCTCCACCACACTCACTCCTCTCTCCCCTGTCTGGTGTTAGGTACCCCCACCACACTCACTCCTGTCTCCCCGTCTGGTACAGGTACCTCCACCACACTCACTCCTCTCTCCCCTGTCTGGTACAGGTACCCCACCACACTCACTCCTGTCTCCCCCACTGTCTGGTACAGGTACCCCCACCACACTCACTCCTGTCTCCCCTGTCTGGTACAGGTACTCCCCACCACACTCACTCCTCTCTCCCCCTGTCTGGTACAGGTACCCCCACCACACTCACTCCTGTCTCCCCTGTCTGGTACAGGTACCCCCACCACACTCACTCCTCTCTCCCCTGTCTGGTACAGGTACCCCCACCACACTTACTCCTGTCTCCCTGTCTGGTACAGGTACCTCCACTACACTCACCCCTCTCCCCCTGGTCTGTCTCCCCCTGTCTGGTACAGGTACCCCCACCACACTCACTCATCTCTCCCCCTGTCTGGTACAGGTACCCCCACCACACCTCACCCTCTCCCTGGTCTGTCTGGTACAGGTACTTCCCACCACACTCACTCCTCACTCCCCCTGTCTGGTACAGGTACCCCCACCACACTCACTCCTCTCTCCCCGTCTGGTACAGGTACCTCCACTACACTCCCCTGTCTGGTACAGGTACACCTACCACACTCACCCCTCTCTCCTGGCCTGTCTCCCTGTCTGGTACAGGTACCCCCACCACACTCCCTCCTGTCTCCCCTGTCTGGTACAGGTACCCCACCACACACCCCTGCCCCGCTCTACAACGTTTTCCCCTGCCCCGCTACAGCGTTTTCCCCCGCTACAACATTTTCCTGCCCGCTGCCCCCTGCTACAACGTTATCCTGCCCCGCTACAACGTTTTCCCCCTGCTGCTCAACGGTTTCCCCCTGCCCTGCTACAACGCTTTCCCCTTTCCCTGCTCCAACGCGTTTTCCCCCGCTTCAACGTTTTCCCCCTGCCCCGCTACAACGTTTTCCCCTGCTACAACGTTTTCCCCCGCGTATCCCCTGCCCTGCTACAACGTTTTCCCCCCCGCCAACGCAGCCCCGCTACCGCCGTCTAACGTTTCCCCTGCCCTGCTACAACGTTTCCCCCTGCCCGCTCCTGCCCTGCTTCAACGTTTCCCCTGCCCCGCTACAACGTTTCCCCCTGCCCGCTACAACGCTTCCCCCTGCCCCGCTACAACGTTTTCCCCCTGCCCGCTACAACGTTTCCCCCTGCCCTGCTACAACGTTATCCCCCGCACCGCTACAACGTTTCCCCCCTGCCCTGCTACAACGTTATCCCCCTGCTACAACGTTTCCCCCCTGCCCTGCGTTTTCCCCTTTCCCCCCCTGCCCTGCTACAACGTTTTCCCCCCCTGCCCCGCTACAACGTTATCCCCCTGCCCTGCTACAACGTTTCCCCCCTGCCCTGCTACAACGTTATCCCCCCGCACCGCTGCGTTTCCCCCTGCCCTGCTACAACGTTATCCCCCAATGTTTTCCGCTACAATGTTTTCCCCCTGCCCCGCTACAACATTTTCCCCCCCCCGCTACAACGTTTTCCCCCTGCCCTGCTACAACGTTTCCCCCTGCCCTGCTACAACGTTATCCCCCGCCCGCTACAACGTTTCCCCCTGCCCTGCCTACAACGTTATCCCCCCGCACCGCTACAACATTTTCCCCCTGCCCCGCTATAACATTTTCCCCTGCCCCGCTACAACGTTTCCCCTGCCCCGCTTTTTCCCCCCCTAGCGTTTCCCCCTGCCCTGCTACAACGTTATCCCCCCCTTTCAAACGTTTCCCCCTGCCCTGCTACAACGTTATCCCCCCTGCACCGCTACAACATTTTCCCCTGCCCCGCTACAACATTTTCCCCCTGCCCCGCTACAACGTTTTCCCCTGCCCCGCTACAACGTTTTCCCCCTGCAGGCGGTCACTGAGTCCAAGGTGCTAAAGGAGCTCCTTGAATTTGACCCCCCCAAAAAAACAGCTGGGTCAGATGGTTTAGACGCTTTCTTCTTTAAGGTTGAATCTGGTTTCCCGCTCAGGTTATGGATGTGTCACTGCAACCTTAAAAGGGTCCTCAATGATGTCACCATCGCCCTTGATTCTAAGCAATATTGTGCTGCTGTTTTTATTGACTTGGCCAAAGCTAATCACTCCTCTTTCACCCCAGCTGCCAAACTAACCCTGATGCAGATGACCATCCTACCCATGCTAGATTACAGAGACATAATTTATAGATCGGCAGGTAAGGGTGCTCTCGAGCGGCTAGATGTTCTTTACCATTCGGCCATCAGATTTGCCACCAATGCTCCTTATAGGACACATCACTGCACTCTATACTCCTCTGTAGACTGGTCATCTCTGTAAACCCGTTGCAAGACACACTGGTTGATGCTTATTTATAAAACCCTCTTAGGCCTCTCTATCCGAGAGATCTATTGCATCCCTCATCCTCCACATACAACAACCTTTCTGCCAGTCACATTCTGTTAAAGGTCCCCAAATCATCCCTGGGTCGCTCGTCTTTTCAGTTCGCTGCAGCTAGCGACTGGAACAAGCTGCAACAAACATTCGAACTGGACAGTTTTATCCCCATCTCTTAATTCAAAGACTCAATCATGGACACTCTTACTGACAGTTATGGCTGCTTTGCGTGATGTATTGTTGTCTCTACCTTTTAGACCTTTGTGCTGTTGTCTGTGCCCAATAATGTTTGTACCCTGGTTTGTGTTGCTACCATGTTGTTGTTATGTTGTGTTGCTACCATGTTGTGTTGCCTTGGGTCTCTCTTTATGTAGTGTAGTGTTGTCTCTATGTAGTGTAGTGGTGTCTCTATGTAGTGTAGTGGTGTCTCTATGTAGTGTAGTGTTGTCTCTATGTAGTGTAGTGTTGTCTCTATGTAGTGTAGTGTTGTCTCTATGTAGTGTAGTGGTGTCTCTATGTAGTGTAGTGTTGTCTCTATGTAGTGTAGTGTTGTCTCTATGTAGTGTAGTGTTGTCTCTATGTGGTGTTGTCTCTATGTAGTGTAGTGTTGTCTCTATGTAGTGTAGTGTTGTCTCTATGTAGTGTAGTGTTGTCTCTATGTAGTGTAGTGGTGTCTCTATGTAGTGTAGTGTTGTCTCTATGTAGTGTAGTGTTGTCTCTATGTAGTGTAGTGTAGTGGTGTCTCTATGTAGTGTAGTGTTGTCTCTATGTAGTGTAGTGTTGTCTCTATGTGTAGTGTTTGTCTATGTGTTGTCTCTATGTAGTGTAGTGTTGTCTCTATCTATGTAGTGTAGTGTTGTCTCTATGTAGTGTAGTGTTGTCTCTATGTAGTGTAGTGTTGTCTCTATGTAGTGTAGTGTTGTCTCTATGTAGTGTAGTGTTGTCTCTATGTAGTGTAGTGGTGTCTCTATGTAGTGTAGTGTTGTCTCTATGTAGTGTAGTGGTGTCTCTATGTAGTGTAGTGTTGTCTCTATGTAGTGTAGTGTGTCTCTATGTAGTGTTGTGTTGTCTCTATGTAGTGTAGTGTTGT
This sequence comes from Oncorhynchus nerka, assembly GCF_034236695.1. Taxonomy (NCBI): domain Eukaryota; kingdom Metazoa; phylum Chordata; class Actinopteri; order Salmoniformes; family Salmonidae; genus Oncorhynchus; species Oncorhynchus nerka. The sequence continues at coordinate 228,772 of NW_027040313.1, read as the reverse complement.
CTCTATGTAGTGTAGTGTTGTCTCTATGTAGTGTAGTGTTGTCTCTATGTAGTGTAGTGGTGTCTCTATGTAGTGTTGTGTTGTCTCTATGTAGTGTAGTGTTGTCTCTATGTAGTGTAGTGGTGTCTTTATGTAGTGTAGTGTTGTCTCTATGTAGTGTAGTGGTGTCTCTATGTAGTGTTGTGTTGTCTCTATGTAGTGTAGTGTTGTCTCTATGTAGTGTAGTGTTGTCTCTATGTAGTGTAGTGTTGTCTCTATGTAGTGTAGTGTTGTCTCTATGTAGTGTAGTGTTGTCTCTATGTAGTGTAGTGTTGTCTCTATGTAGTGTAGTGTTGTGTTGTCTCTATGTAGTGTAGTGTAGTGTTGTCTCTATGTAGTGTAGTGTTGTCTCTATGTAGTGTAGTGTTGTCTCTATGTAGTGTAGTGTTGTGTTGTCTCTATGTAGTGTAGTGTTGTCTCTATGTAGTGTAGTGGTGTCTTTATGTAGTGTAGTGTTGTCTCTATGTAGTGTAGTGTAGTGTTGTCTCTATGTAGTGTAGTGTTGTCTCTATGTAGTGTAGTGTTGTCTCTATGTAGTGTAGTGTTGTCTCTATGTAGTGTAGTGTTGTCTCTATGTAGTGTAGTGTTGTCTCTATGTAGTGTAGTGTTGTCTCTATGTAGTGTAGTGTAGTGTTGTCTCTATGTAGTGTAGTGTTGTCTCTATGTAGTGTAGTGTTGTCTCTATGTAGTGTAGTGTTGTCTCTATGTAGTGTAGTGTTGTCTCTATGTAGTGTAGTGTTGTCTCTATGTAGTGTAGTGGTGTCTCTATGTAGTGTAGTGTTGTCTCTATGTAGTGTAGTGTTGTCTCTATGTAGTGTAGTGTTGTCTCTATGTAGTGTAGTGTAGTGTTGTCTCTATGTAGTGTAGTGTTGTCTCTATGTAGTGTAGTGTTGTCTCTATGTAGTGTAGTGTTGTCTCTATGTAGTGTAGTGTTGTCTCTATGTAGTGTAGTGTTGTCTCTATGTAGTGTAGTGTAGTGTTGTCTCTATCTAGTGTAGTGTTGTCTCTATGTAGTGTAGTGTTGTCTCTATGTAGTGTAGTGTTGTCTCTATGTAGTGTAGTGTTGTCTCTATGTAGTGTAGTGGTGTCTCTATGTAGTGTAGTGTAGTGTTGTCTCTATGTAGTGTAGTGTAGTGTTGTCTCTATCTAGTGTAGTGTTGTCTCTATGTAGTGTAGTGTTGTCTCTATGTAGTGTAGTGTTGTCTCTATGTAGTGTAGTGTTGTCTCTCTTTATGTAGTGTTGTCTCTATGTAGTGTTGTGTTGTCTCTATGTATGTAGTGTAGTGTTGTCTCTCTTGTCGTGATGTGTGTTCTGTCCTATATTTATATTGTATTTATTTATTTTAATCCCAGGCCCCCGTCCCCGCAGGAGGCCTTTTGCCTTTTGGCAGGCCGTCATCGTAAATAAGAATATGTTCTTAACTGACTTTCCAAGTTAAATAAAGGTTAAATAAAGGTTAAATAAAATAAAACAGACTTTCCTACCTTGTTCTTGCTGAAGATGTTCTTTTTCTTGAAGGAGAAGAGGACGACGTCCCTGAAGTCCGACGCGTGTTTGACGGAGACGTCCTCCGCGCGGTACTGCAGAACCCTGGACGTCTTATTGATTTACCAATGCGGGCTGAACACAGCCAGCGTCAGGCGTCCCATGCAGCGGCGCCACGTCGCGCTCAGGTCCACGCTCAGCTTCTCGGCCGAGTCGCAGGTGAAGCACACGGGGAAGAACTCCTGCATGTCCTGGGCGACACGGATACGTCCGGACCAGTTCCGACCCTGGTATTTAACCAGGACCATCTCCATGATCTCACCTCCTATACGGGCGTTCAGGACGTCTGCCGTGCTGCCCTCCTGGAGCTCATGGAACTCTGCTGAGCCCTGGAGAGATGGATTAATGGGTAGAAACAGTTTTTTGCAATGAAAATGTATCTGTTAGGAAAGTATCTTTGCATTGTAGAGGTACCTCAACTTCATGTTTAGGTTATCTCAGTGTTAGTACCTCCAGTAGATATCTGATGCTGTAAGGCAGGGTACAGGTCTAGGGTTAGATCCTAGTCTAGTGACTGTCTTCATGTTATCTCAGTGTTACTACCTCCAGTAGATATCTGATGCTGTAAGGCAGGGTACAGGTCTAAGGTTAGATCCTAGTCTAGTGACTGTCTTCACGTTATCTCAGTGTTACTACCTCCAGTAGATAGCTGTAAGGCAGGGTACAGGTCTAAGGTTAGATCCTAGTCTAGTGACTGTCTTCACGTTATCTCAGTGTTACTACCTCCAGTAGATAGCTGTAAGGCAGGGTACAGGTCTAGGGTTAGATCCTAGCCTAGTGACTGTCTTCATGTTATCTCAGCGTTACTACCTCCAGTAGATATCTGATGCTGTAAGGCAGGGTACAGGTCTAGGGTTAGATCCTAGCCTAGTGACTGTCTTCATGTTATCTCAGCGTTACTACCTCCAGTAGATATCTGATGCTGTAAGGCAGGGTACAGGTCTAGGGTTAGATCCTAGCCTAGTGACTGTCTTCATGTTATCTCAGTGTTACTACCTCCAGTAGATAGCTGTAAGGCAGGGTACAGGTCTTAGGTTAGATCCTAGCCTAGTGACTGTCTTCATGTTTTAGGTTCTCTCAGTGTTACTACCCAGTAGATATCTGATGCTGTAAGGCAGGGTACAGGTCTAGGCTTAGATCCCCAGCCTAGTGACCGTCTTCATGTTATCTCAGTGTTACTACCTCCAGTAGATATCTGATGCTGTAAGGCAGGGCACAGGTCTAGGGTTAGATCCTAGCCTAGTGACTGTCTTCATGTTATCTCAGTGTTACTACCTCCAGTAGATAGCTGTAAGGCAGGGTACAGGTCTAGGTTAGATCCTAGCCTAGTGACTGTCTTCATGTTATCTCAGTGTTACTACCTCCAGTAGATATCTGGAGGCTGTAAGGCAGGGTACAGGTCTAGGGTTAGATCCTAGCCTAGTGACTGTCTTCATGTTATCTCAGTGTTACTACCTCCAGTAGATATCTGCTGTAAGGCAGGGTACAGGTCTAGGGTTAGATCCTAGCCTAGTGACTGTCTTCATGTTATCTCAGTGTTACTACCTCAGTAGATATCTGATGCTGTAAGGCAGGGTACAGGCCTAGGGTTAGATCCTAGCCTAGTGACTGTCTTCATGTTATCTCAGTGTTACTACCTCAGTAGATATCTGATGCTGTAAGCAGGGTACAGGTCTAGGTTAGATCCTAGCCTAGTGACCGTCTTCATGTTATCTCAGTGTTACTACCTCCAGTAGATAGCTATGAGGCTGTAAGGCAGGGTACAGGTCTAGTGTTAGATCCTAGCCTAGTGACTGTCTTCATGTTATCACAAGTGGACCTACCTCCAGTAGATATCTGATGCTGTAAGGCAGAATTTACGGGTCTAGGGTTAGATCCTAGCCTAGTGACTGTCTTCATGTTATCTCAGTGTTACTGCCTCAGTAGATATCTGAGGCTGTAAGGCAGGAGTACAGGTCTAGGGTTAGATCCTAGCCTAGTGACTGTCTTCATGTTATCTCAGTGTTACTACCTCCCAGTAGATAGCTGTAAGGCAGGGTACGGAGTCTGAGGTTGGATCCTGGCCTAGTGACTGTCTTCATGTTATCTCAGTGTTACTACCTCCAGTAGATATCTGATGCTTTTAGTAGGGCAGGGGTACGGGTCTAGGGTTGGGTCTAGCCTAGTGACCGTCTTCATGTTATCTCCCAGTGTTACTACCTCCAGTAGATATCTGATGCTGTAAGGCAGAAGGTTCCGGAGGGTCACAGCTGGGTGGAGGTGGATGACGTAGGCAGGGTCCCAGTCGTCCTCTCGCTGGGAGGAAATGAAGGACAGATGATCTGGTGTGGCCAAGGTGGTCACCTGGAGGGGCAGGAAGCTGCTGTCTGCCGACGGACACTGGAGAAGGGACCGCACTTCAGAGCTCAGGTGGACCTGCTCCTTCCAGGCGATACAGGTAGACGACGGGCCGTACTGGCCCTCCAGGCGCCCGGCTGGCTGGAGGAAGAGCTGACACCTATAGAGGGAGAAGAGACGAGGAGGCCACATATAACCACATATAACGAAGAGACCACATTTAACCACATATAACTAACAATCTAGTTGAACATAACCCTAGCTGACATCTATAGAGGGAGAAGAGAGGAATGAAACAAGGTAAGGACAGGGGAGTCTGTACAAAAGTCTCAGAACATTTGTTTAAAGTTCTAGAACATTTGTTTAAAGTTCTAGAACATTTGTTTAAAGTTCTAGAACATTTGTTTAAAGTCTCAGAACATTTGTTTAAAGTTCTAGAACATTTGTTTAAAGTTCTAGAACATTTGTTTAAAGTTCTAGAACATTTTTTAACCCCTGTAAGTCTAAGCGGTTGAGAATCGCTAAGCTAACATATGGAATTGTTTTAAGATGGTTCAAACTATGGATCATTTAACTATTTGATTTAGAATTTTAGGACCCTTTTTAGATATCTCGTACAACGCTGTGTACTTCTCCCTTCACAGAACAGCGCAAACTGTCTCTAGCCAGAATAGAAAGAGAAGTGGGAAGCCCCGGTGCACAACTGAGCAAGAGGAGAAGTACATTAGAGTGTCACGTTTGAGAAACAGACGCATCACAAGTCCTCAACTGGCAACTTCATTAAATAGTACCCGCAAAACACCGGTCTCAACGTCAACAGAGAAGAGGCGACTCCAAGATGCTGGCCTTCTAGGCATGGTTCCTCTGTACAGTCTCAACGTCAACAGTGAAGAGGA
>NW_027040313.1:200563-223454 GCF_034236695.1 Oncorhynchus nerka | reverse complement strand
CCTCTTCACTGTTGACGTTGAGACTGGACAGAGGAACTCTGCCTTAGAAGGTCAGCATCCCGGAGTCTCCTCTTCACTGTTGACGTTGAGACTGGACAGAGGAACTCTGCCTTAGAAGGTCAGCATCCCGGAGTCTCCTCTTCACTGTTGACGTTGAGACTGGACAGAGGAACTCTGCCTTAGAAGGTCAGCATCCCGGAGTCTCCTCTTCACTGTTGTCGTTGAGACTGGACAGAGGAACTCTGCCTTAGAAGGTCAGCATCCCGGAGTCGCCTCTTCACTGTTGACGTTGAGACTGGACAGAGGAACTCTGCCTTAGAAGGTCAGCATCCCGGAGTCTCCTCTTCACTGTTGACGTTGAGACTGGACAGAGGAACTCTGCCTTAGAAGGTCAGCATCCCGGAGTCTCCTCTTCACTGTTGGCGTTGAGACTGGACAGAGGAACTCTGCCTTAGAAGGTCAGCATCCCCAGTCTCCTCTTCACTGTTGGCGTTGAGACTGGACAGAGGAACTCTGCCTTAGAAAGGTCAGCATCCCGAGTCTCCTCTTCACTGTTGGCGTTGAGACTGGACAGAGGAACTCTGCCTTAGAAGGTCAGCATCCCAGTCTCCTCTTCACTGTTGACGTTGAGACTGGACAGAGGAACTCTGCCTTAGAAGGTCAGCATCCCGGAGTCTCCTCTTCACTGTTGACGTTGAGACTGTACAGAGGAACCATGCCTAGAAGGCCAGCATCTTGGAGTCGCCTCTTCTCTGTTGACGTTGAGACCGGTGTTTTGCGGGTACTATTTAATGAAGTTGCCAGTTGAGGACTTGTGATGCGTCTGTTTCTCAAACGTGACACTCTAATGTACTTCTCCTCTTGCTCAGTTGTGCACCGGGGCTTCCCACTTCTCTTTCTATTCTGGCTAGGAGCCAGTTTGCGCTGTTCTGTGAAGGGAGAAGTACACAGCGTTATGCGAGATATCTAAAAGGGTCCTAAAATTCTAAATCAAATAGTTAAATGATCCATAGTTTGAACCATCTTAAAACAATTTCCATATGTTAGCTTAGCGATTCTCAACCGCTTAGACTTACAGGGTTAAAATGTTCTAGAACTTTAAACAAATGTTCTAGAACTTTAAACAAATGTTCTAGAACTTTTAAACAAATGTTCTGAGACTTTAAACAAATGTTCTAGAACTTTAAACAAATGTTCTAGAACTTTAAACAAATGTTCTAGAACTTTAAACAAATGTTCTGAGACTTTTGTACAGACTCCCCTGTCCTTACCTTGTTTCATTCCTCTCTTCTCCCTCTATAGATGTCATAGAGGTTATGTTCAACTAGATTGTTAGTTATATGTGGTTAAATGTGGTCTCTTCGTTATATGTGGTTATATGTGGCCTCCTCGTCTCTTCTCCCTCTATAGGTGTCAGCTCTTCCTCCAGCCAGCCGGGCGCCTGGAGGGCCAGTACGGCCCGTCGTCTACCTGTATCGCCTGGAAGGAGCAGGTCCACCTGAGCTCTGAAGTGCGGTCCCTTCTCCAGTGTCCGTCGGCAGACAGCAGCTTCCTGCCCCTCCAGGTGACCACCTTGGCCACACCAGATCATCTGTCCTTCATTTCCTCCCAGCGAGAGGACGACTGGGACCCTGCCTACGTCATCCACCTCCACCCAGCTGTGACCCTCCGGAACCTTCTGCCTTACAGCATCAGATATCTACTGGAGGTAGTAACACTGAGATAACCTAAACATGAAGACAGTCACTAGGCTAGGATCTAACCCTAGACCTGTACCCTGCCTTACAGATATCTACTGGAGGTAGTAACACTGAGATAACATGAAGACGGTCACTAGGCTAGGATCTAACCCTAGACCTGTACCCTGCCTTACAGCATCAGATATCTACTGGAGGTAGTAACACTGAGATAACATGAAGACAGTCACTAGGCTAGGATCTAACCCTAGACCTGTACCCTGCCTTACAGCATCAGATATCTACTGGAGGTAGTAACACTGAGATAACATGAAGACAGTCACTAGGCTAGGATCTAACCCTAGACCTGTACCCTGCCTTACAGCTATCTACTGGAGGTAGTAACACTGAGATAACATGAAGACAGTCACTAGGCTAGGATCTAACCCTAGGCCTGTACCCTGCCTTACAGCCTCAGATATCTACTGGAGGTAGTAACACTGAGATAACATGAAGACAGTCACTAGGCTAGGATCTAACCCTAGACCTGTACCCTGCCTTACAGCATCAGATATCTACTGGAGGTAGTACCACTTAGATAACATGAAGACAGTCACTAGGCTAGGATCTAACACTAGACCTGTACCCTGCCTTACAGCCTCATATATCTACTGGAGGTAGTAACACTGAGATAACATGAAGACGGTCACTAGGCTAGGATCTAACCCTAGACCTGTACCCTGCCTTACAGCATCAGATATCTACTGGAGGTAGTAACACTGAGATAACATGAAGACAGTCACTAGGCTAGGATCTAACCCTAGACCTGTACCCTGCCTTACAGCTATCTACTGGAGGTAAAAACTGAGATAACATGAAGACGGTCACTAGGCTAGGATCTAACCCTAGACCTGTACCCTGCCTTACAGCATCAGATATCTACTGGAGGTAGTAACACTGAGAGAACCTAAACATGAAGACAGTCACTAGGCTAGGATCTAACCCTAAGACCTGTACCCTGCCTTACAGCTATCTACTGGAGGTAGTAACACTGAGATAACATGAAGACAGTCACTAGGCTAGATCTAACCCTAGACCTGTACCCTGCCTTACAGCATCAGATATCTACTGGAGGTAGTAACGCTGAGATAACATGAAGACAGTCACTAGGCTAGGATCTAACCCTAGACCTGTACCCTGCCTTACAGCATCAGATATCTACTGGAGGTAGTAACGCTGAGATAACATGAAGACAGTCACTAGGCTAGGATCTAACCCTAGACCTGTACCCTGCCTTACAGCTATCTACTGGAGGTAGTAACACTGAGATAACGTGAAGACAGTCACTAGACTAGGATCTAACCTTAGACCTGTACCCTGCCTTACAGCTATCTACTGGAGGTAGTAACACTGAGATAACGTGAAGACAGTCACTAGACTAGGATCTAACCTTAGACCTGTACCCTGCCTTACAGCATCAGATATCTACTGGAGGTAGTAACACTGAGATAACATGAAGACAGTCACTAGGCTAGGATCTACCCCTAGACCTGTACCCTGCCTTACAGATATCTACTGGAGGTAGTAACACTGAGATAACATGAAGACAGTCACTAGGCTAGGATCTAACCCTAGACCTGTACCCTGCCTTACAGATATCTACTGGAGGTAGTAACACTGAGATAACCTGAAGACGGTCACTAGGCTAGGATCTAACCCTAGACCTGTACCCTGCCTTACAGCATCAGATATCTACTGGAGGTAGTAACACTGAGATAACATGAAGACAGTCACTAGGCTAGGATCTAACCCTAGACCTGTACCCTGCCTTACAGCATCAGATATCTACTGGAGGTAGTAACACTGAGATAACATGAAGACAGTCACTAGGCTAGGATCTAACCCTAGACCTGTACCCTGCCTTACAGCTATCTACTGGAGGTAGTAACACTGAGATAACATGAAGACAGTCACTAGGCTAGGATCTAACCCTAGACCTGTACCCTGCCTTACAGCCTCAGATATCTACTGGAGGTAGTAACACTGAGATAACATGAAGACAGTCACTAGGCTAGGATCTAACCCTAGACCTGTACCCTGCCTTACAGCATCAGATATCTACTGGAGGTAGGTCCACTTAGATAACATGAAGACAGTCACTAGGCTAGGATCTAACACTAGACCTGTACCCTGCCTTACAGCCTCATATATCTACTGGAGGTAGTAACACTGAGATAACATGAAGACGGTCACTAGGCTAGGATCTAACCCTAGACCTGTACCCTGCCTTACAGCATCAGATATCTACTGGAGGTAGTAACGCTGAGATAACATGAAGACAGTCACTAGGCTAGGATCTAACCCTAGACCTGTACCCTGCCTTACAGCATCAGATATCTACTGGAGGTAGTAACGCTGAGATAACATGAAGACAGTCACTAGGCTAGGATCTAACCCTAGACCTGTACCCTGCCTTACAGCTATCTACTGGAGGTAGTAACACTGAGATAACGTGAAGACAGTCACTAGGCTAGGATCTAACCCTAGACCTGTACCCTGCCTTACAGCATCAGATATCTACTGGAGGTAGTAACACTGAGAGAACCTAAACATGAAGACAGTCACTAGGCTAGGATCTAACCCTAAGACCTGTACCCTGCCTTACAGCTATCTACTGGAGGTAGTAACACTGAGATAACATGAAGACAGTCACTAGGCTAGGATCTAACCCTAGACCTGTACCCTGCCTTACAGCATCAGATATCTACTGGAGGTAGTAACACTGAGATAACATGAAGACGGTCACTAGGCTAGGATCTAACCCTAGACCTGTACCCTGCCTTACAGCATCAGATATCTACTGGAGGTAGTAACACTGAGAGAACATAAACATGAAGACAGTCACTAGGCTAGGATCTAACCCTAAGACCTGTACCCTGCCTTACAGCTATCTACTGGAGGTAGTAACACTGAGATAACATGAAGACAGTCACTAGGCTAGGATCTAACCCTAGACCTGTACCCTGCCTTACAGCATCAGATATCTACTGGAGGTAGTAACGCTGAGATAACATGAAGACAGTCACTAGGCTAGGATCTAACCCTAGACCTGTACCCTGCCTTACAGCATCAGATATCTACTGGAGGTAGTAACGCTGAGATAACATGAAGACAGTCACTAGGCTAGGATCTAACCCTAGACCTGTACCCTGCCTTACAGCTATCTACTGGAGGTAGTAACACTGAGATAACGTGAAGACAGTCACTAGACTAGGATCTAACCTTAGACCTGTACCCTGCCTTACAGCTATCTACTGGAGGTAGTAACACTGAGATAACGTGAAGACAGTCACTAGACTAGGATCTAACCTTAGACCTGTACCCTGCCTTACAGCATCAGATATCTACTGGAGGTAGTAACACTGAGATAACATGAAGACAGTCACTAACAGATACCCTAGACCTGTACCCTGCCTTACAGCATCAAATCTACTGTTTGAGATAACCTAAACATGAAGTTGAGGTACCTCTACCAGATACTTTCTAACAGATTTTCATTGCAAAAAACCGTTTCTATCCATTAATCCATCTCTCCAGGGCTCAGCAGAGTTCCATGAGCTCCAGGAGGGCAGCACGGCAGACGTCCTGAACGCCCGTATAGGAGGTGAGATCATGGAGATGGTCCTGGTTAAATACCAGGGTCGGAACTGGTCCGGACGTATCCGTATCGCCCAGGACATGCAGGAGTTCTTCCCCGTGTGCTTCACCTGCGACTCGGCCGAGAAGCTGAGCGTGGACCTGAGCGTGCACGTGGCGCGGCTGCATGGACGCCTGACGCTGGCTGTGTTCAGCCCGTACTGGGTCGTCAATAAGACGTCCAGGGTTCTGCAGTACCGCGCGGAGGACGTCTCCGTCAAACACGCGTCGGACTTCAGGGACGTCGTCCTCTTCTCCTTCAAGAAAAAGAACATCTTCAGCAAGAACAAGGTAGGAAAGTCTGTTTTATTTTATTTAACCTTTATTTAACCTTTATTTAACCTTTATTTAACTTGGAAAGTCAGTTAAGAACATATTCTTATTTACGATGACGGCCTGCCAAAAGGCAAAAGGCCTCCTGCGGGGACGGGGGCCTGGGATTAAAATAAATAAATACAATATAAATATAGGACAGAACACACATCACGACAAGAGAGACAACACTACACTACATACATAGAGACAACACAACACTACATAGAGACAACACTACATAAAGAGAGACAACACTACACTACATAGAGACAACACTACACTACATAGAGACAACACTACACTACATAGAGACAACACTACACTACATAGAGACAACAACACATAGAGACACCACTACACTACATAGAGACAAACACTACATAAAGAGAGACAACACTACACTACATAGACAACACCACAGAGACAACACTACTCATAGAGACAACACTACACACTACATAGAGACAACACATAGAGACAACACTACATAGAGACAACACTACACTAGATAGAGACAACACTACACACATAGAGACAACACTACATACAGAGACAAACACTACACTACATAGAGACAACACTACACTACATAGAGACAACACTACACTACATAAAGAGAGACAACACTACATAAAGAGAGACAACACTACATAAAGAGAGACAACACTACATAAAGAGAGACAACACTACACTACAGAGACAACACTACACTACATAGAGACAACACTACACTACAGAGACAACACTACACTACATAAAGAGAGACAACACTACACTACATAGAGACAACACTACACTACATAAAGAGAGACAACACTACACTACAGAGACAACACTACACTACATAGAGACAACACTACACTACATAAAGAGAGACAACACTACACTACATAGAGACAACACTACACTACATAAAGAGAGACAACACTACACTACATAGAGACAACACTACACTACAGAGACAACACTACACTACAGAGACAACACTACACTACATAGAGACAACACTACACTACATAGAGACAACACTACATAAAGAGAGACAACACTACACTACATAGAGACAACACTACACTACATAGAGACAACACTACACTACATAGAGACAACACTACACTACATAGAGACAACACTACACTACATAGAGACAACACTACACTACATAGAGACAACACTACACTACATAGAGACGAGACAACACTACACTACATAGAGACGAGACAACACTACACTACATAGAGACAACACTACACTACATAAAGAGAGACAACACTACACTACATAAAGAGAGACAACACTACACTACATAAAGAGAGACAACACTACACTACATAGAGACAACACTACACTACATAGAGACGAGACAACACTACACTACATAGAGACAACACTACACACATAGACAACACTAGAGACAACACAACACAGAGACAACACTACACTACATAGAGACAACACTACATAAAGAGAGACAACACTACACTACATAGAGACAACACTACACTACATAGAGACAACACTACACTACACTACATAGAGACAACACTACACTACATAGAGAGAGACAACACTACATAAAGAGAGACAACACTACACTACATAGAGACAACACTACACTACATAGAGACAACACTACACTACATAGAGACAACACTACACTACATAGAGACAACACTACACTACATAGAGACAACACTACACTACATAGAGACAACACTACACTACATAGAGACAACACTACAAAGAGGGAGACAACACTACATAGAGACAACACTACAACATAGAGACAACACTACATAGAGACAACACTACACTACATAGAGACAACACTACACTACATAGAGACAACACTACACTACATAGAGACAACACTACACTACATAGAGACAACACTACACTACATAGAGACAACACTACACTACATAGAGACAACACTACACTACATAGAGACAACACTACATAAAGAGAGACAACACTACATAAAGAGAGACAACACTACATAAACATAGAGACAACACTACTAAAGAGAGACAACACTACACTACATAGAGACAACACTACACTACATAGAGACAACACTACACTACATAGAGACAACACTACATTATACATAGACACCACTACACACATAGAGACAACACTACACTACATAGAGACACCACTACACTACAGAGACAACACTACACTACATAGAGACAACACTACACTACATAGAGACAACACTACACTACATAGAGACAACACTACACTACATAGAGACAACACTACACTACATAGAGACAACACTACATAGAGACAACACTACACTACATAGAGACAACACATAGACAACACTACATAGAGACACCACTACACTACATAGAGACAACACTACACTACATAGAGACACCACTACACTACATAGAGACAAACACTACACTACATAGAGACACCACTACACTACATAGAGACACCACTACACTACATAGAGACAACACTACACTACATAACCAGAGACAACACTACACCATAGAGACACCACTACAACACAGAGACAACACAACATAGAGACAACAACACTGGTAGAGACACAACACCATAGAGACAACACTACACTACATAGAGACAACACTACACAGTATAGAGAGCAGTGATATGTCAACAGGGTTACAGAGATGACCAGTATAGAGAGCAGTGATCTGTCAACAGGTTTGCAGAGATGACCAGTATAGAGAGCAGTGATCTGTCAACAGGTATACAGAGATGACCAGTATGATTGAGTCAATGGGTTTACAGATGACCATTAGAGATGACCAGGATAAAATCTGTCAACAGGGTTACAGAGATGACCAGTATAGAGTGCAGTGATCTGTCAACAGGGTTACAGAGATGACCAGTATAGAGTGCAGTGATCTGTCAACAGGGTTACAGAGATGACCAGTATAGAGAGCAGTGATCTGTCAACAGGTATACAGAGATGACCAGTATAGAGAGCAGTGATCTGTCAACGGGTTTACAGAGATGACCAGTATAGAGGAGTATAGAGAGCAGTGATGTGTCAATGGGTTTACAGAGATGACCAGTATAGAGGAGTATAGAGAGCAGTGATCTGTCAACAGGGTTACAGAGATGACCAGTATAGAGAGCAGTGATCTGTCAACAGGTATACAGAGATGACCAGTATAGAGAGCAGTGATCTGTCAATGGGTTTACAGAGATGACCAGTATAGAGGAGTATAGAGAGCAGTGATGTGTCAATGGGTTTACAGAGATGACCAGTATAGAGGAGTATAGAGTGCAGTGATGTGTCCTATAAGGAGCATTGGTGGCAAATCTGATGGCCGAATGGTAAAGAACATCTAGCCGCTCGAGAGCACCCTGACCTGCCGATCTATAAATTATGTCTCTGTAATCTAGCATGGGTAGGATGGTCATCTGCATCAGGGTTAGTTAGTTTGGCAGCTAGGGTGAAAGAGGAGTGATTAGCTTTGGCCAAGTCAATAAAAACAGCAGCACAATATTGCTTAGAATCAAGGGCGATGGTGACATCATTGAGGACCCTTTTAAGGTTGCAGTGGCACATCCATAACCTGAGCGGGAAACCAGATTCAACCTTAAAGAAGAAAGCGTCTAAACCATCTGACCCAGCTGTTTTTTTGGGGGCGCCAAATTCAAGGGATTACTCAAATATTTAGCATTTTTGGACTCAGTGACCGCCTGCAAAAACGTTTAGGGGGCAGGGGAAAACGTTGGCGGGGCAGGGGGAAAATGTTGTAGCGGGGCAGGGCAAACCAACGTTGTAACAGGCGGTGCGGGGGGATAACGTTGTAGCAGGGCAGCTAGGGGAAAGTAGCGGTTGGATAACGTTGTAGCAGGGCAGGGGGAAACGTTCACTTAGCGATCTGCGGGGATAACGTTGTAGCAGGGCAGGGGAAACGTTGTAGCCAAAAACCCGTTGTAGCGCTTGTTGAGTAATCCAGGGGGCAAAGTTCAGCGGGGCAGGGGAAAATGTCCAAATATTATCATGGGGGTAACGTTGAAGCAGGGCAGGGGGAAACGTTTTTATAATGCTGGGGGATCCTCGTTGTTTTTAGCAAAGGGGGATAATCGATAATATTTCATCGGGGCAGGGGAAACGTTTTCAATAGGGGCAGGGAAAACGTTGTAGCGGGGCAGGGGGAAAATGCAAAACGGGGCTGGGGAAACATTGAGCGGTGCGGGGGATAACGTTGTAAAGGGCAGGGGGGGAAACGTTGTCTAGCGGTACACCATGTGGAACGTTGTAGCAGGGCAGGGGAAACGTTTAGCAGGGAAGGGGAAAAAATGGAACGGGGCAGGGGAAAATGTTGGCGGGGCAGGGGAAAACATTGTAGCGGTGCGGGGGGATATCAGTTCTGTTATAGCAGGGCAGGGGAAACGTTGTAGCGGTGCGGGGGATAATCGTTGTATGCAGGGCAGGGGGGAAACGTTGTAGCAGGGCAGGGGGATAACGTTTTTTCATCGGGGCAGGGGAAAATTGTACACGGGGCAGGGGAAAACTTGGGGGAAGGCCATTGGAAAACGTTACAGTGTCTGGGGCAGGGGGAAAGCTTGGGGGCAGGGGGAAAAACATTGTAGCGGTGGGGGGGATAACGTTAGCAGGGCAGGAAAGCGTTGTAGTGTGGGGGGAAACGTTGTAGCAGGGCAGGGAGGTTAGCGGTGTGGGGGACAACCTGTACCGGGCAGGGGGAAACGACCAGGAGGCAGGGATAAGTGTGGTGGGGCAGGGGAAACGTTACCAGACAGGGGGAGAGAGGGAAACGTTAGAAGGGCAGGGGGAAGCGTTGGCCAGCAGGAGCAGGGGATAACGTTGTGAGCGGGGGGGTACGTTGTACCAGGGCAGGGGGAAAACGTTGTAGGTGGGGAAAGCGTTGTACCAGCAGGGGGAGCAGGGGAAAACGTTGTAGCGGGGGGGGAAAACGTTGTAGCAGGGCAGGGGGTACCGTTGTAGCAGGGGGAAAACGGAGTGGGGCAGGGGTACCTGTACGGGACAGGGGGAAAATGT
Organism: Oncorhynchus nerka; assembly: GCF_034236695.1. Taxonomy (NCBI): domain Eukaryota; kingdom Metazoa; phylum Chordata; class Actinopteri; order Salmoniformes; family Salmonidae; genus Oncorhynchus; species Oncorhynchus nerka. The sequence goes on along the minus strand of NW_027040313.1, from coordinate 212,744 downwards.
TGTAGCGGGGAAACGCTTGTAGTGGGGGAAACGTACCAGACAGGGGCAGGTGTGTGGTGGGGGACCTGTACCAGACAGGGGGAGACAGGAGGAGTGTGGTGGGGGTACCTGTACCAGACAGGGGGAGACAGGCCAGGGAGAGAGGGGGTGAGTGTGGTAGGTGTACCTGTACCAGACAGGAGTGGAGGAGTGTGGAGGTACCTGTACCAGACAGGGGGCAGGAGTGAGTGGGTGGGGGTACCTGTACCCAGACGGGCCAGGGAGTGAGGAGTGAGTGTGGTGGGGTACCTGTACCCAGACAGGGGGAGAGAGGGGTGAGTGTGGTGGGTGTACCTGTACCAGACAGGGGAGACAGAAATTGAGTGTGGTGGGGGGTACCTGTACCAGACAGGGGGAGACAGACCAGGGAGAGAGGGGGGAGTGGAGTGGAGGTACCTGTACCAGACAGGGAGGAGGGTGAGTGTGGTGGAGGTACCTGTACCAGACAGGGGAGGAGGAGTGAGTGTAGGTGGAGGTACCTGTACCAGACAGGGGGAGTGTAGTGGGAGGTACCTGTACCAGACAGGGGGAGAGGAGGAGTGAGTGTGGTGGGGGTACCTGTACCAGACAGGGGAGACAGGGGGAGTGTGGTGGGGGTGCCTGTACCAGACAGGGGAGACAGGAGGAGTGTGGTGGGGGTACCTGTACCAGACAGGGGGAGAGAGGGGTGAGTGTGGTGGGGGTACCTGTACCAGACGGGAGGGAGAGGTGGAGTGGTGGGAGTGTGGTGGGGTACCTGTACCAGACAGGGAGAGATGGAGTGAGTGTGGTGGAGGTACCTGTACCAGACGGGGAGAGATGGGTGAGTGTGGTGGAGACCTGACCAGACAGGAGAGAGGGCAGGAGTACCTGTACCAGACAGGGAGACAGACCAGGGAGGTGGGGGTACCTGTACCAGACAGGGGGAGACAGGAGTAAGTGTGGTGGGGGTACCTGTACCAGACAGGGGAGAGAGGGAGTGTGGTGGAGGTACCTGTACCAGACAGGGAGACAGGTACCTGTACCAGAGTGTGGTGGGAGTTCCCTCTACCAGACAGGGGGAGAGAGGGGGAGTGTGGTGGAGGTACCTGTACCAGACAGGGGGAGACAGGAGTGAGTGTGGTGGGGGTACCTGTACCAGACAGGGGAGAGGGGTGAGTGTGGTGGAGGTACCTGTACCAGACAGGGGGAGACAGACCAGGGAGAAGGGGTAGTGTGGTGGAGTGTACCTGTACCAGGGGGAGAGAGGGGTGAGTGTGGTGGGGGTACCTGTACCAGACAGGGGGGAGGAGGAGGGGAGTGTGGTGGGGGTACCTGTACCAGACAGGGGGAGAGAGGGGAGTGTGGTGGGGGTACCTGTACCCAGGGAGAGAGGGGAGTGTGGTGGGGTACCTGTACCAGACAGGGGAGAGACAGGGGTGAGTGTGGTGGGGGTACCTGTACCAGACAGGGGGAGACAGACCAGGGAGAGAGGGTGTGTGTGGTGAGGTACCTGTACCAGACAGGGGAGAGAGGAGTGAGTGTGGTGGGGGTACCTGTACCAGACAGGGGAGAGAGGTGAGTGTGGTGGGACAGACAGACAGGGGAGAGAGTGTGGTGGGGTACCCATGCCAGACAGGGGAGGAGTGTAGTGTGGAGGTACCTGTACCAGACAGGGGAGAGAGGGGTGAGTGTGGTGGGGGTACCTGTACCAGACAGGGGAAGAGACCAGGGCAGACGGTGAACAGATTGCCAGGTGAACTCCAGGCAGTGGGAGAAGGTGTCAGACCCAATTTATTTGTGGAGGCAGATTTCTTGTAGAAAATGCCAGTGGACGGTCTCTGAACAGCAGGAGGGGGCTTCAGGGCACGCTTCAAAGATCCCTGACATTTGTTGGGCCCAAATGCCTTTTACTTCACACCTTAGTGCTAATTAAATTTGTATCTGGTCTGTCCTTTTCAAGCCTGGCAGCTCAGGTCCGGTTGACGGTGTCCTCTGGTCTCTGCTGTTTGTTTTGCTGGAGCTCCTTCCGTATAGCTTGGGAAAATAAAACCTTGGCAGCAGTCATCTCTCCGGTTAATTTTGGTCAAAATTAGTTGTAGGTTTAGAGTTTTGATCTGTAGCGAAAGGTCGTGCTGTAGAAGGTAGCATCCTGCATGTGTCCCTGCCGAAACATCCAAGGTCATCTAACTCCAAATCTATCCTTTTGTAAAAATAAATTTAAAAATGTTGAAAAAATTTAAGAGCTCACATTAAGCTGTGTCTCTCTCTGAAGGGGCGTTTCTTTCAGTTCTCTCTGAAGGGGGGCGTGTCTTTCAGTTTCTCTCTGAATGGGGCGTGTCTCTGACGGGTGCGTGTTCTCTCTCTGAAGGGGTGTGTCTTTCAGTGTCTAACAGTGTTTCTCAAACCTTCCCTAGCAGTCCCAAACTGACCCCAAACTGCTCCCTGAATGTGATACATCCCAGATAAGACAGCATCTTTTAAAGTGTTTTTTCCGCTCTTGGATCATCAGCTGCTTCTTTCAGTTCACTGGGTGTTGTCTTTCAGTTCTCTCTCTGAATGGGGCGTGTCTTTCAGTTCTCTCTCTGAAGGGCGTGTCTTTCAGCTCTCTCTGAAGGGGGCGTGTCTAACAGGGGATCAGCTGCTTCTCTCAGTAACACTGGGTGTTGTCTTTCAGTTCTCTCTCTGAAGGGGGCGTGTCTTTCAGTTCTCTCTCTGAAGGGGGTGTCGTCTTTCAGTTCTCTCTCTGAAGGGGGCGTGTCTTTCAGTTCTCTCTCTGAAGGGGGCGTGTCTTTCAGTTCTCTCTCTGAAGGGGGTGTCGTCTTTCAGTTCTCTCTCTGAAGGGGGCGTGTCTTTCAGTTCTCTCTCTGAAGGGGGCGTGTCTTTCAGTTCTCTCTCTGAAGGGGGCGTGTCTTTCAGTCCTCTCTCTGAAGGGCGTGTCTTTCAGTTCTCTCTGAAGGGGGCGTGTCTTTCAGTTCTCTCTCTGAATGGGGCGTCGTCTTTCAGTTCTCTCCTCTGAAGGGGGCGTGTCTTTCAGTGTCTAACCCAAACCTTCTGGAATGGGGCAAACTGCCCCTGAATGTGATACATCCTAGATAAGGGGGCGTGTTTAAAGTGGGGATCAGCTGCTTCTCTCAGTAACACGGTGTTGTCTTTCAGTTCTCTCTCTGAAGGGGCGTGTCAGTTCTCTCTCTGAAGGGGTGTCGTTCTTCAGTTCTCTCTCTGAAGGGTGCCGTCTTTCAGTTCTCTCTCTGAAGGGTGCTTCTGCCTTCTGAAGGGGGCTTGTCTTTCAGTTCTCTGAAGGGGTGTTGTCTTTCAGTTCTCTCTCTGAAGGGGCGTCAGTTCTCTCTGAACAGGGATCAGCTGAAGGGGGCTTCTCTCAGTAACACTGGGTGTTGTCTTTCAGTTCTCTCTCTGAAGGGGGCGTGTCTTTCAGTTCTCTCTGAAGGGGGGTCTTTCAGTCCCTCTCTGAAGGGGGCGTGTCTAACAGGGGATCAGCTGCTTCTCTCAGTAACACTGGGTGCTGTCTTTCTACAGCTGCAGCTCTTGTGTCCACCAGTTCCCTGGTCTGATGGCTTCTCATTGGATACGGTGGGGAGTTATGGGTGTGTCAGATGCCCTGCCAACACCATGGACTATCTGGTGAGGAAATGACAACGTACAAAAACGGTCACAACTCTGGAATGTAATGTTTTATTTCACATATATAATGCTTTATCCAAGTGACTTACGGTGACATTCAGTGGCCTCATGCAGGACTCAAACCCTCAAACACGAGGAGAGGACTCCAAAACCCTCAAACACGCAGGACTCAAACCTCAAACACGCAGGACTCAAAACCTCAAACACGCAGAACTCAAAAACCCTCAAACACGAGGGACTCAAACCTCAAACACGCAGGACTCAAACCTCAAACACGCAGGACTCAAACCCCTCAAACACGCAGGACTCAAACCTCAAACACGCAGGACTCAAACCTCAAACACGCAGGACTCCAAACCTCAAACACGCAGGACTCAAACTCAAACACCAGGACTCAAAACCCTCAAACACGCAGGGACTACAAACGCTCAAACAGGCAGGACAGTCAACAGTCTGATGTCTGTGTTTTAACTGAGACACTACAGTCACAGCTTTTGTGAAACACAGACAGTCTGACAGTCTGAGTCATGTGTTTTAACTGAGACACTACAGCCACGTTAGTGAAGGACAGACAGTCTGAGTCATGTGTTTTAACTGAGACACTACAGTCACAGTTGTGAAGGACAGACAGTCTGACAGTCTGAGTCATGTGTTTGAACTGAGACACTAAGCAGCCGCGTTTGTGAAGGAGGGGACAGTCTGACAGTCTGAGTCATGTGTTTTAACTGAGACACTACAGCCACAGCTAGAAGGACAGACAGTCTGACAGTCTGAGTCATGTGTTTTAACAGAGACACTACAGCCGCTTGTGAAGGACAGACAGTCTGACAGTCTGAGTCATGTGTTTTAACTGAGACACTACAGCCGCGTAGTGAAGGACAGACAGTCTGAGTCATGTGTTTTAACTGAGACACACAGCCGCGTCATGAAGGACAGTCAGTCTGACAGTCTGAGTCATGTGTTTTAACAGAGACACTACAGTCAGCTTTGTGAAGGACAGACAGTCTGACAGTCTGAGTCATGTGTTTTAACTGAGACACTACAGCCGCGTAGAAGGACAGACAGTCTGACAGTCTGAGTCATGTGTTTTAATCTGAGACACTACAGCCACAGTTGTGAAGGGACAGACAGTCTGACAGTCTGAGTCATGTGTTTTAACTGAGACACTACAGCCGCCTTGTGAAGGACAGACAGTCTGACAGTCTGAGTCATGTGTTTTAACAGAGACACTACAGCCACGTTTGTGAAGGACAGACAGTCTGACAGTCTGAGTCATGTGTTTTAACTGAGACACTACAGCACGTTGTGAAGGGACAGACAGTCTGACAGTCTGAGTCATGTGTTTCAACTGGAGACACTACAGCCACGTTGTGAAGGGACAGACAGGGACAGTCTGAGTCATGTGTTTTAACTGAGACACTACAGCCACGTTGTGAAGGACAGACATTCTGAGTCATGTGTTTTAACTGAGACACTACAGCCACCTGTGAAGGACAGACAGTATGAGTCATGTGTTTTAACTGAGACACTACAGCCACGTTGTGAAACACAGACAGTCTGACAGTCTGAGTCATGTGTTTTAACTGAGACACTACAGCCACGTTGTGAAAAGGACAGTCTGACAGTCTGAGTCATGTGTTTTAACTGAGACACTACAGCCACGTTGTGAAGGACAGACAGTAAGGAGTCATGTGTTTTAACTGAGACACTACAGCCACATTGTGAAGGACAGACAGTCTGACAGTCTGAGTCATGTGTTTTGTAGGGTTACGTCAGTATTCAGATGAGTAGTTTCAACCTGACCAAGATGGTGACCATGAGTCCGTTCTTCACGCTGGTCAACAAGTCTTCCAGCATGAGCTGGAGGTGGAGAGGTGCAGACAGAGGAGGGCAGCGTCAACGGGAAGTGGCACTAAGATCTCCTCTACAGAGGTGAGGACCGACTGCGTGTTTGGATTTAGTGTGTGTGTGTGTGTGTGTGTGTGTGAAATGTAATAATGAACGTATGATGAGCGTGTTCCTCTGTCCGACTGTTGTCTTCCCTGTGTCCGACTGTTGTCTTCCTGTGTCCGTCTGTCCGACTGTTGTCTTCCCTGTGTCCGACTGTTTGTCTTCCCTGTGTCCGTCTGTCCGACTGTTGTCTTCCTGTGTCTGACTGCTGTCTTCCCTGTGTCCGTCTGTCGACTGTTGTCTTCCTTTGTGTCTGGCTGTTGTCTTCCCGGTGTCTGGCTGTTGTCTTCCTGTGTCTGCTGTTCTCTGTGTCCGGCTGTTGTCTTCCCTGTGTCTGGCTGTTGTCTTCCCTGTGTCCGGCTGTCTTCTCCCTGTGTCCGGCTGTTGTCTGTCCCTGTGTCTTCCCTGTGTCCGGCTGTTGTCTTCCCTTCCCTGTGTCCTGTGTCCGGCTGTTGTCTTCCCTGTGTCCGGCTGTTGTCTTCCCTGTGTCCGGTTGTTGTCTTCCCTGTGTCCGGCTGTCTTCCTGTGTCCGGCTGTTGTCTTCCTGTGTCCGGCTGTTGTCTTCCCTGTGTCCGGCTGTTGTCTTCCCTGTGTCCGGCTGTTTTCTTCCTTCCCTGTTGTCTTCCCTGTGTCCGGCTGTTGTCTTCCCTGTGTCCGGCTGTTGTCTTCCCTGTGTCCGGCTGTTGTCTTCCCTGTGTCTGGCTGCTGTTGTCTTCCCTGTGTCTGGCTGTTGTCTTCCTGTGTCTGGCTGTTGTCTTCCCTGTGTCCATCTGTCTGGCTGTTGTCTTCCCCGTGTCTGGCTGTTGTCTTCCCTGTGTCTGGCTGTTGTCTTCCCTCTGTCTGGCTGTTGTCTTCCCTGTGTCTGGCTGTTGTCTTCCCTGTGTCCATCTGTCTGACTGTTGTCTTCCTGTGTCCGTCTGTTGCCTTCCTGTGTCTGTCTGACTGGTGTCTTCCCTGTGTCCACTGGTGCCTTCCCTGTGTCCGACTGTTGCCTCCCGTGTCCGACTGTTGCCTCCCGTGTCCGACAAGGCTGCCTCCCGCGTCCGACTGCTGCATTCCCCGTGTCCGACTGTTGCCTTCCCCCCCGTGTCCGACTGTTGCCTTCCCCCCCGTGTCCGACTGTTGCCTTCCCTGTGCCCGACTGTTGTCTTCCCTGTGTCCGACTGTTGTCTTCCCTGTGTCCGACTGTTGTCTTCCCTGTGTCCGACTGTTGTCTTCCCTGTGTCCGACTGTTGTCTTCCCTGTGTCCGACTGTTGTCTTACCTGTGTCCGACTGTTGTCTTACCTGTGTCCGACTGTTGTCTTCCCCGTGTCCGACTGTTGCCTTCCCCGTGCCCGACTGTTGTCTTCCCCGTGCCCGACTGTTGTCTTCCCCGTGTCCGACTGTTGCCTCCCCCCGTGTCCGACTGTTGCCTCCCCCGTGGTCCGACTCCCGTGTCCGACTGCTGCCTCCCCTGTCCGACTGTTGCCTCCCCTGCCTGCCCCCCGTGTCCGACTGTTGCCTCCCCGTGTCCGACTGTTGTCTTCCCTGTGTCCGTCTGTCCGGCTGTTGTCTTCCGGCTGCTGTCTTCCTGTGTCCGTCTGTCCGGCTGTTGTCTTCCCTGTGTCCGTCTTGCTGTCTTCCCTGTGTCCGTCTGGTCTGGACTGCTGTCTTCCTGTGTCCGTCTGTCTGCCTCCGTCTCCCCGTCCGCCTGTCTGACTGGTGCCTTCCCGTGTCCGACTGTTGGGTCTTCCCCGTGAAACCGATCATGCTGCCTTCCCCTGTCCACTGTTGCCTTCCCCGTGTCCGTGCCCGACTGTTGTCTTCCCGTGTCCGACTGTTGCCTCCCCCCGTGTCCGACTGTTGCCTCCCCCGTGTCCGACTGTTGCCTCCCCCGTGTCCGACTGTTGCCTCCCCCGTGTCCGACTGTTGCCTCCCCCGTGTCCGACTGTTGTCTTCCCTGTGTCCGTCTGTCCGGCTGTTGTCTTCCCTGTGTCCGTCTGTCCGGCTGTTGTCTTCCCTGTGTCCGTCTGTTGTCTTCCCTGTGTCCGTCTGTTGTCTTCCCTGTGTCCGTCTGTCTGACTGTTGTCTTCCCTGTGTCCGTCTGTCTGCCTGTTGTCTTCCCCGTGTCCGTCTGTCTGACTGGTGCCTTCCCCGTGTCCGACTGTTGCCTTCCCCGTGTCCGACTGTTGCCTTCCCCGTGTCCGACTGTTGCCTTCCCCGTGTCCGACTGTTGCCTTCCCCGTGTCCGACAGTTGCCTTCCCCGTGTCCGACTGTTACCTCCCCCGTGTCCGACTGTTGCCTCCCCCGTGTCCGACTGTTGTCTTCCCTGTGACCCCAAGTCCAAGTCCTTCTTCTTCAACAAGCAGGACACCAAGTGACCCCTGTTGGTATGATCAGGTCAGTGTCCCTGGAGATACACCATATATCACTGACCTCACTTCCTGTCTGTTAAGATGGACCGCTGCCATATAACGACTCACTTCCTTGCCTGCTGATAAGTAACTAAATAAAGGTTATCACTGACCTGATTTACTCTCCTTTAACAGGTTCATTCACTGACAACAGAACACATTCTCATTTATTATCATTACCTTTGTTGTCTGTCTGCAATGGCCTTGAAGTATCAGATGCAACTTTCCAATGTTGTTTCTCATCAACTGACCTCTTCCTGTCTGTAGTATGGAGGTGTTATCATCAACTGTGACCTCTCTTCCTGTCTGTAGTATGGAGATGTTATCATCAACTGTGACCTCTCTTCCTGTCTGTAGTATGGAGGTGTGTTGTTATCCACTGTGACCTCTCTTCCTGTCTGTAGTAGTATGGAGGTGTTGTTATCCACTGTGACCTCTTCCTGTCTGTAGTAGTATGGAGGTGTTGTTATCCACTGTGACCTCTCTTCCTGTCTGTAGTATGGAGGTGTTGTTATCCACTGTGACCTCTCTTCCTGTCTGTAGTATGGAGATGTTATCATCAACTGTGACCTCTCTTCCTGTCTGTAGTATGGAGGTGTTGTTATCCACTGTGACCTCTCTTCCTGTCTGTAGTAGTATGGAGGTGTTGTTATCCACTGTGACCTCTCTTCCTGTCTGTAGTAGTATGGAGGTGTTGTTATCCACTGTGACCTCTCTTCCTGTCTGTAGTATGGAGGTGTTGTTATCCACTGTGACCTCTCTTCCTGTCTGTAGTATGGAGATGTTATCATCAACGGTGATCCCTTCCTGTCTGTTGTAGTATGGAGGTGTTGTTATCCACTGTGACCTCTCTTCCTGTCTGTAGTATGGAGATGTTATCATCAACTGTGACCTCTCTTCCTGTCTGTTGTAGTATGGAGGTGTTGTTATCCACTGTGACTCTCTTCCTGTCTGTAGTATGGGGTGTTGTTATCCACTGTGACCTCTCTTCCTGTCTGTAGTATGGAGGTGTTATCATCAACTGTGACCTCTCTTCCTGTCTGTAGTATGGAGGTGTTGTTATTCACTGTGACCTCTCTTCCTGTCTGTAGTATGGAGGTGTTGTTATCCACTGTGACCTCTCTTCCTGTCTGTAGTATGGGGGTGTTGTTATCCACTGTGACCTCTTCCTGTCTGTAGTATGGAGATGTTATCATCAACGGTGACCTCTCTTCCTGTCTGTAGTATGGAGGTGTTGTTATCCACTGTGACCTCTCTTCCTGTCTGTAGTATGGAGGTGTTGTTATCCACTGTGACCTCTCTTCCTGTCTGTGTAGTATGGAGTGTTGTTATCCACTGTGACCTCTCTTCCTGTCTGTAGTATGGAGGTGTTGTTATCCACTGTGACCTCTCTTCCTGTCTGTAGTATGGAGGTGTTATTCACTGTGACCTCTTCCTGTCTGTAGTATGGGGGCAAGCACTGTGACCTCTCTTCCTGTCTGTAGTATGGAGGTGTTATTCACTGTGACCTCTCTTCCTGTCTGTAGTATGGAGGTGTGATCGGGCCGGCCTGAACATCTCAGACAACTCTACTGTGATCAGCTTCACTGACTATTATGATGGAGCTGCTCCAGCTCTCATAGTCAACCACACACCCTGGGTTACCATCTCCTACAGACAGAGGTTAGACTGAACCTTAACCCCTAACCCTAACCTAGTCAACCACACACCCTGGGTTGTCATCTCCTACAGACAGAGGTTAGACTGAACCTTAAGCCCTAACCCTTAACCCTAACATAGTCAACCACACACCCTGGGTTACCATCTCCTACAGACAGAGGTTAGACTGAACCTTAACCCCTAACCCTAACATAGTCACCATCACCTACAGACAGAGGTTAGACTGAACCTTAACCCCTAACCCTAACATAGTCAACCACACACCCTGGGTTACCATCTCCTACAGACAGAGGTTAGACTGAACCTTAACCCCTAACCCTACCCTGGGCAACCACACACCCTGGGTTACCATCTCCTACAGACAGAGGTTAGACTGAACCTTAACCCCTAACCCTAACATAGTCACCATCACCTACAGACAGAGGTTAGACTGAACCTTAACCCCTAACCCTAACATAGTCAACCACACACCCTGGGTTACCATCTCCTACAGACAGAGGTTAGACTGAACCTTAACCCCTAACCCTACCCTGGGCAACCACACACCCTGGGTTACCATCACCTACAGACAGAGGTTAGACTGAACCTTAACCCCTAACCCTAACATAGTCAACCACACACCCTGGGTTACCATCTCCTACAGACAGAGGTTAGACTGAACCTTAACCCCTAACCCTACCCTGGGCAACCACACACCCTGGGTTACCATCTCCTACAGACAGAGGTTAGACTGAACCTTAACCCCTAACCCTAACCGTAACCCATATTCCTAACCCATAACCGTAACCCATAGCCCTAAGCGTAACCCATATTCCTAACCCATATTCCTAGCCGTAACCATATCCCTAACCCACATTCCTAAACGTAACCCATATCCCTAACCCATATCCCTAGCCCATATCCCTAGCCCATATCCCTAGCCCATATCCCTAGCCCGTAACCCATATCCCTAACCCATATCCCTAACCGTAACCCATATCCCTAACCCATATCCCTAACCCATATCCCTAACCCATATCCCTAAACGTAACCCATATCCCTAACCGTAACCCATAGCCCTAACCCATATCCCTAGCCCATATCCCTAGCCCATATCCCTAGCCCATATCCCTAGCCCATAGCCCTAACCCATATCCCTAACCCATATCCCTAACCGTAACCCATATCCCTAACCATAACCCATAGCCCTAACCCATATCCCTAGCCCATATCCCTAGCCCATATCCCTAGCCCATATCCCTAACCCATATCCATAACCCATATCCCTAACCCATATCCTTAACCCATATCCCTAACCCATATCCCTAACCCATATCCCTAGCCCATATCCCTAACCCATATCCCTAACCCATATCCCTAACCCATATCCCTAACCCATATCCCTAGCCCATATCCCTAGGCCATATCCCTAACCCATATCCCTAACCCGTATCCCTAACCCGTATCCCTAACCCGTAACCCATATCCCTAGCCCATATCCCTAACCCATATCCCTAACCCATATCCCTAACCCATATCCCTAACCCATATCCCTAGCCCATATCCCTAGCCCATATCCCTAGCCCATATCCCTAACCCATATCCCTAACCCATATCCCTAACCCATATCCCTAACCGTAACCCCTATCCCTAACCCATATCCCTAACCGTAACCCATATCCCTAACCCATATCCCTAACCCATATCCCTAACCCATATCCCTAACCGTAACCCATATCCCTAACTCATATCCCTAACCCATATCCCTAACCCATATCCCTAACCCATATCCCTAACCCATATCCCTAACCCATATCCCTAACCGTAACCCTAACCCATATCCCTAACCGTAACCCATATCCCTAACCCATATCCCTAACCCATATTCCTAACCCATATCCCTAACCGTAACCCATATCCCTAACCCATATCCCTAACCCATATCCCTAGCCCATATCACTAACCCATATCACTAACCCATATCCCTAACCCATATCCCTAACCCATATCCCTAACCCATATCCCTAACCCATATCCCTGGCCCTAACCCATATCCCTAATCCATATCACTAACCCATATCCCTAACCCATATCACTAACCCATATCCCTAACCCTGGCCCTAACCCATGTCCCTAACCGTAACCCATATTCCTAACCCATATCTCTAACCCATATCCCTAACCATAACCCATATCCCTAACCCATATCCCTAACCATAACCCATATCCCTAACCCTGGCCCTAACCCATATCCCTAACCCATATCCCTAACCCATAGCCCTAACCCATAGCCCTAACCCATATCCCTAACCCATATCCCTAACCCATATCCCTAACCATAACCCATATCCCTAACCCATATCCCTAACCATAACCCATATCCCTAACCCTGGCCCTAACCCATATCCCTAACCCATATCCCTAACCCATATCCCTAACCCATAACCCATATCCCTAACCCATATCCCTAACCCATATCCCTAACCCATATCCCTAACCCATACCCATATCCCTAACCCTAACCCATATCCCTATCCCATATCCCTATCCCATATCCCT